>NC_058131.1:194897062-194909334 GCF_016433145.1 Gracilinanus agilis | reverse complement strand
GCTAGTTGCTGGTCACAAATGTGTACTCAGAAGGAAACACAAAGGCTGAAGAAACAACCACAAATGCTATTGAAGGGAGAATGAAGAGATGGGGAAAAAAGTGCTTTCTCTCTCTTACTGGCAGGCCAAGGGAGGGTCCATAATTCCAAATAGTTGTGCTCAAAAGATCAGTGGAGTCCCATTAGACTCTCCTTGAGATGGGAGATTCCTCTTGATTCTGAGGTACATCATCTTTGGACTGCAAGCATGGACCCAATTAGAAGTTGCTAGATCACATATGCCTTTTAGCAAGGTGTTAAGAGGACATGCCCAGCTCCACAAGATGTACACCACTCCACTCCTAATACATATGATTCAAATATGCCTTACATAGTAGAAGAGTCAACATCTCTTCTAAAAAACTCCTTGAAGATCATGTGCTTAAGGAATTTTCCTTCTCACATTTACAGAGTAACTTGTAATTGTCCTCAATTCCTCTTATTTTGGCTTCTAGTCTGCTTTCTCAACTACTATGCTGCTTTGGCTTTTTATCTGCTTGCTCCCATTCCTAGAGTAGTAAGCAATCAAAGGCATAGGAAGGTCCATTTTATGGTTCAACTCTGCTGCTAAAGGAAAAAAAAAAGCAAACTGAAATCTTAAGGAAGCCCTATATCTCTTAAAATTGCAAATACATTACACTGTAATGCTAATACCTGCTTTAGTACCTATACTAAATATCCCTTGAAAGGGTACCAAAGGAAAAGATAATTACAGAGAACTATAGAGAGAGTATGGCTGAACAAAGCAACTATTTTGGGAATATTCTCCACTCTCGAAAAGTTTCTAATCTTTCCCTAGAAAAATGACACTTTCTCTTCAGAATTATATTTTTAGAAGAGTATCTTATGAGAAATTGCTAATGTTATGCATAGAAGTAGTTTTTCTATTAAGTATATAATTTTCAAATGGTTATTTCCAATCTTTACTATACTCCTCAAACTACGCTTTAATCCCTTTGTAAAATAAATTGTCATCACATCATTTGGAAGAAGAATCCATAATACTCAGAGTGCACTGAAATTTATTCATGCCAGTTTCTGTCCTATTTAAAATCCAGAGGAAAACCACCACAGGGAAGATACCTTTACAATGTGTAAGAAAAAAACAACTTTTAATCAAAAAGCTTTTTGAAGTTCTTGATGGTTCAAGCAATTTAATGACTCTCAATTTTAATACAACCTAAAGTACTTCTATAAGAAGTCCTAGACTTTAACTAATTGTACATAGCTATTTTAATTTTGGTAAATAAGTCGTCTTGTGTTTCTTGCTCTACTTTGCATTTTACATGGAACACTGAGAGAAACCTTATCATTTCAATCTTGAATCAAAATAGCTAAGTGTTGAAGATTTCTTCCTCACACATACACATATAGCCATAATCATACTTTTGGGCATTTTATTCTTCTTTCTTGTTTACTTTTTTCCCTATCCAAGAAGCCCCAGAGTTGATCAATTTATAAATGAACTCATGAACAGTTATGAAGTACAGAAAAAAGTGATATGTAGATAAATAAGCCTTGGGAAAGTAAAAATTATAGGTGATATGAGAGATATATAGATAAGATAGAATAGAAAATACAGAACAGATCCCTAAATCTCAATCTATAATCTTTTCAGAGTTTGATGTTAAAATGGAACATATTCATTTTTTTAAAAGGAGCTAAATGATTCTACCTCTGATGTTTGCTGTCTATGGGACCTTGAGCAAGTTTCCTGATTGTACTAGGCTTCAAGTTCCTCATCTGTTAATTGAGGAGACTTACTTAGAATGTTGGTTCCTTCACTTTTATATCTATATATATGTATATATACCCAATACTCCATGATCAATACATTTGGATGGGAAAACAAAACCTTCAAAATATAAACTAGTTGAGAATTATACTTTAAAATATTTTATTTCTTCCCCAAATTTCATATAAAAACAATTTTTAACATTCATTTTTAGAAATTTTGAGTTCTAAAGTCTTTCCCTTCTACTTTCTCCTCCCTCCTCCCCTGAGATAGTAAGCAATATGATATAGGTTATATATGCTCAATCACATAAATTATTTTTCCATATTAGTCACTTGTGGAAGAAAACTTGAACAAAAAATGAATTAAGTGAAAGATAGTATGCTTTGATCTGCATTCATATGCTTCATCAATTCTTTCTCTGGAAGTGGACAGTATTTTTCATGATGAGTCCTTTGAGATTATCTTGGATCACTGTACTGCTGAAAACAGCTAAGTTGTTCACTGTTACTTATAGTACAACATTGCTGTTATTATGTACAATGCTCTCTTGGTTCAGCTCATTTCTCTCTGCATCAGTTCATGTAAGTCTTTCCAGGTTTTTCTGAAATCATCCTGGTCATCATTTTTTACAATACAGTAGTATTCCCATCAGAGTCTTATACCACAACTTATTCAGCCATTCTCCAATTGATGGGCGTCCATTCAATTTTCAATTCCTTGTCACCACAAAAAGAGGGGCTATAAATATTTTCATACAAATAAGTACTTTACCCCCTTTTTTTGTATCTCACTGGGATATAGGCCTAGTAGTGCTGAATCAAAGGGTATGCAGTTTTACAGCCCTTTGGGCACAGCTCCAGATTGCTTTCCAGAATGGACTGGATCAGTTCACAACTTCACCAGAGGTATATTAGTGTCCTAATTTTCCCACATCCCTTCTAATATTTATAATTTTCATTTCCTATCATATCTATCAATCTGTGAGGTAGTATCTAATTATTAGTAATTCTGAGTATTTTTTTAGATGAACATAGTTAGCTTTTGTTTCTTTATCTGAAAACTGCTGGTTCAATCCTTTGACCATTTATCATTTGGGGAATGAGTTGTATTCTTACAAATTTGACTCTGTTTTCCATATATATGAGAAATGAAATTATCAGATGCTTGCTATAAATCCTCTCTACCCCTTCACCAAGCTTTATATTGGTTGCACTGGTTATTTGTATAAGCCCTTTTAAATTTAATATAATAAAAATCTTCCATTTTACTTTTCATAATTCTTCCTATCTGATTTGATCATAAATTCTTCCCTCAGCCATAGATCTGACAGGTAAACTATTCCATTCTCCCCTAATTAGCTTATGATATGACCCTTTATATTTGAATCATGTATCCATTTTCATCTTATCTTGGAAATGTTGGTCTATACCTATTTCCTGCCATATTGTTTTTTAGTTTTCCTAGCAGTTTTTGTCAAATAATGAATTCTTGTCTGATGGTTAATTACTACTATGTATTGTGTACCTAATCCATTCCATTGATCCACCATTCTATTTCTTAGCCAGTACTAGATCGTTTTGATGATTACCACTTTATAATACAGTTTGAGATCTGGCATGGCTAGCTACCTTCCTTCACATTTTTTCCCACTGATCCTCTGTATTCTTCACCTTTTGTTCTTTCAGATGAATTTTGTTATTATTTTTTCTATCTGGAGACATTTTTAAAGTAGTTTGATTAGTACAACTGAGTAAATAGATTAATTTAGGTAGAATTATCATTTTTATTCTACTGGCTTGGCTTACTCATGAACAATTAAAATTTTTTGAATAGTTTAGATATGACTTCATTTGTGTGAAAAGTTATTTTGTAATTGTGTTCCTAGGTTTGTCTTCATAGGAAGATTTCCACGTATTTTATATTGCCTACAGTTAAATTTAAATGGAATTCCCTTTTCTATCTCTGAGTGTTGGGCTTTGTTGGTAATAATATAAAGCCATACCACTGCTGGGTTTGTACCCCAAAAAGATAACAGGGAAAAATACCTGTACAAAAATTTTATAGCCTCGCACTTTGTGGTGGCAAAAAGAGGGCTGTCCATCATTTAGGGAATGGCTGAACAAATCGTGGTATCTGATGGTGATGGAATACTATTGTGTTGAAAGGAATGATGAACTGGAGAAATTCTATGTGAACTGGAAAGACCACAAGGAACTGATGTTAGAATGAAAGGAGCAGAATGAGGAGAACATTATATACAGAGATTGATACACTGTGGCACAATCAAATGTAAAAGACTTTTCTACTAGCACCAATGCAATGATCTAGGCCAGTAGTTCCCAAAATTTTTTGGCCTACTACCCCTTTTCCAGAAAAAAAATATTACTTAGTGCCCCTGTAAATTAATTAAAAAAAAAAACTTAATAGCAACTATTAGGAAAGATATATGTAGTAATGTTTCTACCTTTTTTGTAAAATTCACCTGTGGCCATCACTGCTTCCCCCCCCCCCCCCGATCGCTGCAGCACCCACCAGGGGGCGGTAGTGCCCATTTTGGGAATCACTGATCTAGGACAATCCTGAGGGACTTATGAGAAACATTATTATCCGCATCCAGAGAGAGTACTCTGGGAGCAGAAATGCAGAAGAAAAACATATAATCGATCATATATTTTGATGGGAATATGATTAAAGTTTTGAGATTAAAAGATTACTCCATTGCAAATAAGAATAACATGGAAATAGGTTTTGAACAATGATACATGTATAACCCAGTAGAATTGCTCATTGCCTCTGGGAGTGGGGAGGAAGAGGGGTAGGAAAGAACATGAATCATATAACCATGGAAAAATAGTCTAAATTAAATAAATAAATAATTTGAAAAATCTCCTCCCTAGTCAGAGGATTTCTAGAAATGAACTGCAATTTCTTGTGTCATTTTTCTAGGGAAATATCAGAAACTTTTCGAGAGTGGAGAATATTCCCAAAATAGTTGCTTTGTTCAGCCATACTCTCTCTATAGTTCTCTGTAATTATCTTTTCCTTTGGTACCCTTTCAAGGGATATTTAGTATAGGTACTAAAGCAGGTATTAGCATTACAGTGTAATGTATTTGCAATTTTAAGAGATATAGGGCTTCCTTAAGATTTCAGTTTGCTTTTTTTTTTCCCTTTAGCAGCAGATTTGAACCATAAAATGGACCTTCCTATGCCTTTGATTGCTTACTACTCTAGGAATGGGAGCAAGCAGATAAAAAGCCAAAGCAACATAGTAGTCAAAGCAGACTAAAAGCCAAAATAAGAGGAATTGTGGACAATTACAAGTTACTCTGTAGATTTGAGAAGGAAAATTCCTTAAGCACATGATCTTCAAGGAGTTTTTTAGAAGAGATGTTGACTCTTCTACTATGTAAGGCATATTTGAATCATATGTATTAGGAGTGGAGTGGTGTATATCTTGTGGAGCTGGGCATGTCCTCTTAACACCTTGCTAAAAGGCATATGTGATCTAGCAACTTCTAATTGGGTCCATGCTTGCAGTCCAAAGATGATGTACCTCAGAATCAAGAGGAATCTCCCATCTCAAGGAGAGTCTAATGGGACTCCACTGATCTTTTGAGCACAACTATTTGGAATTATAGACTCTCCCTTGGCTTGCCAGTAAGAGAGAGAAAGCACTTTTTCCCCCATCTCTTCATTCTCCCTTCAATAGCATTTGTGGTTGTTTCTTCAGCCTTTGTGTTTCCTTCTGAGTACACATTTGTGACCAGCAACTAGCTAGATCAAAGGGCAGGCATTCTTTTAAAGCCCTTTGGGCATAATTCCAAATTGTCCTCCAGTATTGATGAAATTCTAAAGAGTTACAAGTTATTATTTTTCTGTGTAGGAATATAAGTAGTTTAGTCTTATACATTTCCTTATGTTTTCTCTTTCCTGTTTACTATTTTATGCTTTTCTTGAGTCTTGTATTTGAGAACCAAATTTTCTGTTCAGCTCTGATCTTTTTGTCATAAATGTCTGAAAGTCTTTGATTTCATTAAATATAAATCCTACCCACCCAAAAGGATTATAATCAGTTTGGCTGGGTAGGTGATTCTTGGTTGTAATCCTTTGCCTTCTGGAATATTATATTCCATGCCCTCCAAACCTTTAATGTAAAAGCTGTAAATCTTGTATTATCCTCATAGTAGCTCCCTGATACATGAATTGTTTCTTTCTGGATATTTGTGGTATTTTCTCCTTAACATCAGATCTCTGGAATTTGGCTATAATATTCCTGGGAGTTTTCATTTTGGGATCTCTTTCAGGAAATGATTGGTGGATTCTTTTAATTTCTATTTTACCCTCTTGTTCAGTAATTTCAGGGGAGATTTCTTATGATGCCAAGGCTGTTTTTTGACCATGGTTTTCAGTTAATCCAATAATTCCTAAATAATCTCCCCTGATCTACTGTCCAGGTAAGTTGTTTTTCCAATCAGATGGTTCACATTTTTCTCCCTTTTTTCTTATTCTTTTGATTTTGTTTCATTGTTTCTTGATGTCTCATGGAATCATTAGCTTTTACTTGCCTAAGTCAAAATTTTCAGGAATTCTTTTGTTCAGTGTGCTTTTGAACCCCCCTTTCTATTTGACCAGTTCTAATTTTTAAGGAATTGTTCTCTTCAGGAAATTTTTGTATAACTTTCTCCATTTCTGGTGCTTTTTTTTACCAAATTGTTGATTTTTTTTCATGATTCTCTTGAATTACTCTCATGTATTTCTGCATTTTTTCCTAGTTCTCTTATTTGATTGCTAAAGACCCTTTGGAGTTCTTTCAGAAGTTCCTTTTGGACCTGAGACCAATTCACAATTTTTCCTTTGACACTTTGCAGGTAGTTATTGTGTCAATTTTTTCCTCTTCTAAGTTTGTGCCTTGATCTTCCTTGTTACCATTTTAACATTGTACAATTCTTTTTTTTTTGTTTTGCTTATTTTTCTAGCCTATTTTTCACCTTATATTAAAATTGGGTTCTGTTCCTGGATTTGAAAGGGTACTGTTCCCAACTTCTTGGGCCAGGCTTCTACTTAAAGACCCCTAGAGATGTGACTAAAAATTTTATAACTTCCCCAAAGTAGTAGCAAAAAACCCCAACAACCCCACCTCCAAATCATTTTTCTTGCTATTTAACCAGTTTTCAGTCATGTCCAATTCTTTGTGACCTCATTTGGAGTTTCCTTGGCAAAAATCCTAGAGTAGTTTGCCATTACTTTCTCCAGCTCATTTTATAGATGAAGAACTGAGGCAACCGTGGTTAAGTGACTTGCCCAGGAACACACAGCTGATAAGTGTCTGAAGCCAGATTTGAACACAGGAAGAGGAGTTTTCTTGACTGAAAGCTCGGAACTCCATCCACTGTGCCACTTAGCTGCTCCTCTAGATCATCTGGCATTCTATATATTATTGGCAAAACTCAGGAGATACAAAGAAAAGTTCCATTCAAAATGATTATGGAATATATGAAATGTATGGCAGTCTACTCATCAAGATACATCTATAGGAACTAGATAAATAAAACTGTAAAACAATCTTTACAGACACAGAAGAAGAACTAAATTGGAGAGATTAATTATTGCTCATGGATTGGCCATGCCATCAATAATAAAAATTACCATATTTTCTAAAACACTTTACTATTCACTATCAAACCATTCATATTGTGAAAGGATTACTTTATATAGGAAGAGAAGTAATAATAAAATTATTATTTTTTATAATTAATAAAAAATTTATAATTAGTGAAAAAATTAACACAAGGTTAAATAATCTCAAAAGAAATACTTCAAAAATAAGGGGTGCAGTATGAAGGAAGGGGACCTAGCACTTTCAGATCTAAAACTATTCTAAAAATTAAAACTATATGATACTGGTTAAAAAACAGAAAAGTTGTAAGTTAATCTAGAAAATATTCTGTAATAGCATGTCATACCACCTACAATAATAAGCTTCAAAGACAGATGACACAAAACACCATATCATACAGAAGTTAAAAGTGCAAGGAAGGACATGCCTTTTTCAACTATGAAAAAGGGAGGAATTCTTGACAAAACAAGAGAGAGAAGATCATGGAAGATGAAATAGAGAACTTTGTTTCCATAAATGCAGCTGAAATTCCTTAAATTGCAAACTGAAAGCATCCTTAACTCTGAAAACTACAGCTGATTGTGCTTCTTTTGCACTTCCAGGCAACATTTTAGAAAGGATTATTAAAAGTATGTTGTGTAAATATCTGGTAAAGGAAACAGTGATCACTAAGAGTTTAGCATGGCTTCATGAAGCAAAGGTTATATTAGATTAGCTTCATTATGTAAGTAGTTGCTTCTGCATTTACCTCCTTTTTGGGGGTATTATTTGATTGCCTTTAAGTGGCTTGGTTTCCATTTGGCCCCTCCATTGCCAAACTTGATGGAATATCGTTTTAAACTAATTTTCTGAATGAGCCATTTTCATTTCTGAGAGCATATGTGGGAAGTCTGAGCAAACAGATATATGATTAATATCTTTTTTTCTGGCTGTACTGCTTCAAATGTCCTTAAGATGTCCCATCTCATGAGAGTTGTACTAAAGCAGAATAAGTAAACAGATAATAAAAAACAAATTGGAACAGTTGGAGATCAAAATTAACATACAATGAACAAAGAAACTGACTTCCAAGCTTGAATTTGATGAATGATCACTTATGTAGAGCCCAACCACAGAATATTTAATATATTTATTACATGAGTTAAGACAGACTAATTGTCAAAGGAAACTACTTATAAAGGGAAATATGAGGTTCTTAAAAATGAATTAATAAAGAGCTAGAGTCCAGAGGTATTTAAGTGTAAAATAATGAAAGTCTAGAAATAAGGAAATTAGGAAAGCATGGCATAGATAAATAATATCAGAAAATAGCAGTCGTCATATCCAGGGTTAATGACAAGGATGTTAGTAATCAATATAAGGCCAGAGGTCAATGTTAAGAGCTGCTAGAGAGCCAACAGAGCCAAGAATCAAAATAAAAGTTAGAAGTCAGAAGGCAAAGTAAATATAAAATTGTAACAAAACTAGTAGTCATATGAGTCTGACATCAAGGGGTTAATGTCATCTTACATTACATGGTCATGATCTAATCACACCTTTTTTTTTCTTTTTCCAGGGACTAGCTGGAGAGGGAAGAAGGAGAAGGGATAGTTTATGAGTTATATATACTGGAGACTCATTTCTGATATAAGGGGTTAACTTTTCATCAACTTCAAATTTCTCATCCCTTTTTTGGAGTCTTATATGTTTGGAGATTCATTTAGATTATATAACTTATATTGGTATTCATTTGGACAGTTTATCTAGGGTTCCTTTGGACTTTAATTCCCACAGGAATTGTCTTAAGCCCTGGTAATTCAGGGTATTCTTTCTCTTTTCAGAGAAAAAGATATATTGATTTTCACCTGTTGGGTGAGAGGTTGAGTTCTCATTTAATACAAGCTTTAAAAATTCCTGATGGGAAAGTTCCATAAGCTATGGAGCTCATCTAGAAATAGATTTCCTCTCTGAGGAAAGTAAGTTTTTTTAAAAAAACTTTTTCTTTTATTTAATTTTGATATGAATTGTTCATTTGATTTTTATTGGGTGTTTCCCTTTTCCTAACAGTTCTTTGGGTTGGGAAAGGTCTGCACCAGTGTAGGTGTAAGACTTACAGAAACTTATAAAAGTTTCAGATTGAGCTAACAAGCCAGCTTAAGCTCTTTCATATTTTTTCTTTGCCTTTTCCATTGAGTCTTTCTTTCAAAAATACTGCAAGGGTAGAAAGAAGAAGAAGATTGTTCTTATTTCCCATTTCTCCAGGAACTAGAAATGGTTGGCTTGGGCAAAGAACATGATAGTTGCATGCAGTTTCACTAGTCCTGACAGGAAAGATTCTAATTAGAGTGGGTTTTCCCAAATCAAGAGATGATGTAGCCAACTAGAGTACTCGGGCACATCCTGCAGAAGCACATAGCAGAAACCTATATGCATGTCAACTTGGCTAGAAAGGAGGGGTCAGATCTTATGGACTGTCCTATGTATAACTCCAAGAAAAGGAGTTCCCAATTTTTAAAGTCCTGGCAACTGGCCTTTTAGAAGGAGATGCTTCTTAAAAAGACGAAGAGGACTACAAACAAGGATCCTTCCTATACTTAAATAACTAAAATCACATCATGTGGATGAGGGTGTTCCTGTCATTAGTATAGTGTCTGGCATGTAGCTGCCTCTTAAATACTTAACTAACTGACTGGCTGTGGCAAGGGAACTGGATCTTGGCACACTGCCTCACCAATACTCCTACCTCTCACCCTGAGGAACTTAGTGCAAGTTTAGTGAGCAGGGGACTATTCCTTTAGTAATCCCCAAAATATATATTCATGTTTTGGAGGCAGGAAGAATAACTAGGTGATACTACAAGTCTTGAGAGTACACTGAAAGAAGGCTCATAAGGGATGTCAAAGGGTTGGTCAAATATTAATTACAAAATCAGCCTACTTCCAGAGGGAAGCTGTGGAGTATTTGAAATTTTGCATTTGTTTATGTGCTCCTTTGAATCCTTTTTATGTTCTGGATTTTCTCTTGGGTGAAAAAAGCCAACCTGGCTATATCCATTGCAATCCTGCTTACCTATATTGAAGCTAGGATAACACATTTGGGAAAATCATAGCCAAAATGTAATACACGGTATTGACTCCAAGACGGAAGGTAAGGGTTTTAGAAAGAAAAAATGTGCTTCAGAAAGAGGAAGAATAAATCTCTGTTATAGTTTCCCTATATTAAGTATCTTTTAAAAATAAAATAGACAAGGCAATAAATCTAATAAAAATTTTATGTAAGAATATTTAGTATACTTTAAAAAGGCTTCTTAATGACCAATTCTTAAAACTCTTTACCTTCTGTGTCATCAGTGCTATCAGACTTTTCTGATTTTCTGTTATCAGTAAATTCTAGAGAACATGGCACATATCCATCAGGTGGCAGGTTTACTGTGTACACTTTTTTCCTGGGTTGAATCTTATTTTCATCATCTATAAGGAAGAAATATAATTATTTTTAATTTAGTTATAAATCTAATTGGCTGTTTATTCTATATGACAGTTATTATGGAGCAAAGTATATCATATCAACATTATGGTTGTTTTTATAATTTAAGTCATTGAAGGCACCGATTTAATAATTAACAATTATTATGATTAAGAAATTTCATGATCCAAATATTTTGCTATAAGATCAAGTTATCTACTTATGTATCCAGAAAAGAAGATTGATCAACAGCTTCTTAAATATGCATCCTCCTTATAACATAAAATTATAACAAAATGTGACATTCTCGCATGCACACTCACTTCAGCATTTTAGAAAAGCATTGGCATGTAAATATATATATGTATTACGTATGTGTATATACACATATACGCCTATCTAGATCTATCTATTTACTGAGGCAATATTCATATTTGCTATTCTCCCATTAAAGTACTATTGTCATGCTTCATGTATATGCAACTCTGGGATCATGAAGAGTATGACCTTAGAATATAGGTTCTGGCAAGTTCTACTAAGCTGGGAAGTCTTTAGGTAAGGGCATGGTAATGAAATACCTGTCTATGATGAAATGCATGCCCCTAACAGCTGTGTGTGGTTTCAACTCCAGAAAATATCCTCCCCCTTCCTGGATAAGATAATCACCTGCAAGCTCATCATCATGCCGAGTGACTCAGTTTTTGATGTTCAACACTTCAAATTATGAGTGACTTAGTTTTAGGATTAAATATGTTTCTGTGTTCTAATTCTTTATAAAATGGTAAACAAGATATAAATATGACAATTAACTACTCTGGTTTATCAGATGATGTTGATACATGCCTAAGAAATTATCCTTGAATTATTTGGTATTTTTATACATTTTAGAAATGGACTTAAAATATTACTTAGCATTGCTTCACATAGTAACTAAATTTTTTACTTTAATAACCACAAATAAACAAATTACTTTCATGCAATGATTTACAAGTACTACTCAATTCTGAGGAGTTGAACATTTCCTATATTGCAAGAAAACTGCTTCTGAGAAGCCAACAGAGCACTCAGCTGTATCTGATACTGCTTTCAGGAGGGAAAAGCAAACCAAACCAAAACATTTTCTATAGGCACTTTCAAACACACACAGACACACACAGACACACAGACACACAGACACACACACACACACACACACACACACACACACACAAAGAGACTGATGTAAAGATATTTTTTAAAAGTGGAAGAAGTCTCCAGAGAAATCAGTTAGGATAGCAATACATTAAATATGGCTGCTCAGTTTCTTCCTTTTGAAAAAAAAAGTTTCTCTCTGATAAGTGTTAGCTCCTTCCTTCCTTCCTTCCTTCCTTCCTTCCTTCCTTCCTTCCTTCCTTCCTTCCTTCCTTCCTTCCTTCCTTCCTTCCTTCCTTCCT